>NW_022196074.1:0-29220 GCF_008641045.1 Pistacia vera | reverse complement strand
AATGGGTAGATGCTTTGTGACCACTACCCGATTAGTTAAGAGATATGTAGGTTGATGCTTTGTGATCATCATCCAACGGCTAGTAGAAGCGGGTTGATGCTTTGTGATCATCACCCGATAGTGACTAGAGACGGGTAAATGCTTGGTGATCATTACCCAAAATTCATGAGGAACGGGTAGGTGCTAGGTGATCTCCACCCGATAGTTAGGAGGAACCGAGTTGGTGCTTTGTGATCCTCACTCGGTAGTCACTAAGAACGGGTTGGTACTGTGTGAATTCCACCCGATAGCCATAGAGAATGAGATGGTGCTGTGTGAACGCCATTCGGCCGTACCTCCGGTAAGATGAGGCCATGATGTTATTAGAAACAGAAATAGAAACAGAATTAGAAAAGGAAAGAATTGAGAATCACACACGGGGACAGACAGTTAGAGAGTTTTACTTACTGAGCATTATTTGTGCTCACCCCGTTATTTTCCTTTGTGGATGCAGGTTCTAGGTGATGATTCGGTTGGAGGGGCGTCGGCGCGCGAGGAGCAATAGCTACACTGTTCCCCTATTTTGTCTTTTAAAATGCACTTTTGTAAACAGTAACCTTTGTGTATAAAAGACATGTGAATTGTAATGAAAAGAAACATTTTGGGCCCAATTTTTCATTGTTAATTGCATGCATTGTACTAGTTTTCAGTAGGTGTTACAGATATTCAAGATTAGCTATTAGCGTATAGAATAACCTTGACTTACACAACCATTCAACCATAAATCAAAGGTAATCATGCAATAATAATGACTGACAAACTCAACAAACATAAATGAACGAAACTAAGATACCATTGGATCAATTAAACATTCGATTAAACAATAAACATAAAGTAGTCTAATTAGATTACATTGGATACACTAAGAATGAGTCTAGCTACTCATAAATACAAGAAAACAAACCTTGATCTCACCCTTACACATTTGGATGCAAAATCCACTCAAGATGATCAAGGTTTAGCTTTGCACAATCAATCACTCTCTCCCAAGCATCCAAAATTGAAAAAGTATTTTATAAAACTAATAATAATGAAAATCAGTGTAAAGTTGCCTTTATATAGTTTTTAGGTAAAATGCCATAATTGTAAATAATAGTCACCAAAATTAGGGTTGAAAATGCAGAGTTTTTCCAAATATCGCAATTTGCGCTATGACGCACTTGAATTGCACTGTGGTATCGCTCCAGGCAATTTTTCCTTTGACAAAAACCCTATCACGCCGCGGTGAAATTTGGATTTCGTCTACTTTCTGCCGCGACGCGATGATTCTTTGTTGGGGTGCAATTTATGTTTCGTCGTCTTCATGTCGCGGCTAAGAAAAGTGTGTTGCGGCTCAGTTGCTGAATTTCACTGTTTTTTCACTCGCCTTGATTTATCCATACTCAACGGGCCTAAGATGTTCGAACACCAACACAAGCACGAATAATCGATCTTTTTGCACTTGAATACTTGAAAACACAGCAAAACTTGTGATTCTGGGAGATAACAAAACAAGTAAGGAAACTCATCCTAAATAATGCGTTAAAACTTGAATTCCGTATAATTTCACCCCCAAATCACAAAATAAATCTGCATTTTCACCACTCAACACTAATTCCAAGGATATGTGTAATGAGCATTAGAGTCTTGGATTCCCTGATTCTTATGCCTTTTTCCTCAATTCGGGGATTTTAGATCATTGTCCAATGGTGGTTGAGTGCGGCATTAATTCTCAAGGTAGGAAGTCACCGTTTAATTTCTTTAACTTTTGGGGGGAACATGAAAATTTCTTGCCTACAGTTGAGAGAATATTGAGTATGGAGGTGAAGGGTAATCCCATGTTTAGATTGGTTGCCAAGTTAAAAGCCATCAAGCGTGAGCTTAAAAAGCTAAATAAAAAGAAATTTTGGAATATTTCTGAAAGGGTTAAACTTGCTCGAGCCAATCTCAATCAAGTCGAAGAGATGCTAAATGTTAATCTGGATGATGTGAACCTTGTGCAAGAAAAGAAGGATAAGATGGCTAGTTTGATTAAGCTTTCTAAAGCTAAGGAATCATTAGCCAAGCAAAAGTCTATGGTGAAATGGCTTCGAGAAGAGGATGCTAATACCTCTTATTTTTTCAAGTCTATCAATGGGTGGAGGAACAAAAATAGGATCCTTTCTTTGAAAGTAGGGGAGGATGAGTTTATTGGGGATAAAGAAAGGATAAATGATGATTGCATCAAGCTTTATTTCAACTTTTTGTAGGATAAGCATGTAGGGGTGTGCTTTGAAGGTGTTGGGAACCTCATTGTGTTAGAGTAGGTGCCTTAGAGCCAATCAATTATTGCGGAATTGACTCTTTGTAATAATGTTTATTAATCAATAAAAGGCATGATCTACTATATCATGTAAATCATAGTTGTATGTATTGATATATGTCCTTAGGATGGTAGAACCGTGACGAGGGTATCAAGTGTTTCAAATCTTGATAGTGAGAACCCTATGAGCACATATGGTGGCCATTCTATAAATGTCCGCAACCTTAGTATTATTCTAACCAAAGATCAAATAATACGGTAAGGCTATCATAGTGTTGAATGACCCTGTCGAAAAGCAGTGACTGATCTCACTTGTCAAGGTTGTTTGTCGACAACTTAGTGCAACACATGGGTGCTTGCTATAGGTAAGTTCATTGGATTGACCCACCAGAGGATTCCATATAGATGGTAACCCTAATGTCTATGAAACAAATCCTCTAACAAATGGTGGTGCATGTGACCCTTAGACTTGAGATCACCAGAGCGCCTTGTGCACCAAGTGGTATAGTTTGACACTAGCCCAACACAGTTCTATTTAGAGCTATCAATATGGTAGTGATTAGCTACATCGAGGAGTGTATCAAGACTATAGTGGATCAACAGAGGATTCATCACTCCTGGGTACGGGAGAAGTTATCTCACGGCGCAATTCAGTTAATGAAAATGATAGTAAATTTATGATCACAACGGGATTGAGTTGTTGCTCAATCTAATTTATTATTTGGGTCATTGGTCTAGTAACTGAATACAAATATATTGAGGATAGCTGAGGTTGACACTATTTCTATACCTCAGTCTTTATGAGATAACAGATGATGAAAGGATTTGATTGCACGGTAACCATATCGTTGATAGATAGCTATTTCACTGAATCCAAATCTATTGGGTGGCCATGATGTCTTGCTAAGGGCCAATCTTGGTCTATGTATAGTGAGATGATTGATTGGTGTTAATCACGATACTACTCATTGTTGGTATGATGAGGAGCCTACGAGTCACACACTAAGGAGAAAGTTTAAGGATGGTTAACTATGGAAGGGTATATTTATCTTTTGGATGAAAGGGCATATTGGTAATTTTGTTGTGTAGTTAAATTTACTAAGGTTGTAGCATGTGTCCAATTTTATTATTGGAATAATTTAGCAAAATTACAAGTTTAATTATTGAAGTTAATATTAATATTTATGTTAATATCTAACTAAATAATTAAACAGGGACTTATGTGCGATTCCACCTAAGTTTGGGTTGTTGCTAAACTTTGGGGGTGGAATGGATAATTTTTTCTATATATAGAAAAGCAAAATAGGTTTTGAAAGAATTATTCATTCCTAGCCGTGGGAGTTAGATTTGAGATCTCTTCATTTTCTTCATTCTTTCTTCTAAACCTTGAATCCTTAAAGTCAAGGATTGATTCTAGCAAAATCAATCTTTGGTCTTTGTTGTACTGTCTTCGTGTGGACGACGTGAGTTAGATTATACTCTTGGATCAGTAGGGAAATCGTGTTCAGATACATTTAAAGGAGCCTCCAAACGTGCGTATGATTTCTGATCCTTGTCTAGATTAATGTTATATTTGTTCTTTTCAATTTAAGCATGTAAAATATATACATATCAGACTCTGATCTTAGGTTAATCAGTGTAATTGATGGGAAATATTTTTGTTCTCCGCTGTGTTTACCCATCGATTTACTTACACATTGATCCTATCATTTCGAATGAAGAAGCTTATGCCATGGTGATCGAAGTCTCTAAAGATGACATACGAAGGACCATGTTTGAGATGAACAAAGGCAAAGCCCTGGGACTAGATGGATATGGTGATTTTTTCTTTAAAAAGGCTTGAAAGATTGTCGGTGATGATGTCACTAAGGCTATTCAAAACTTCTTCAAATCTAGGAAGCTTCTCAAAGAGGTAAATTATGCTATTATTGCCTTGGTTCCTAAAAATGAAAATCCCTCCTCTTGTAGTGAGTTTAGGCCTATATCTTGTTGCAATACCATCTACAAATGCATTTCTAAGATTATGGCTAATAGAATCAAGATTGTGCTGCCCAAATTCATAGATAAATCTCAAGTGGCTTTTGTTTAGGGGAAAAAGATTGGGGACAACATCCTTCTAAGTCAAGTACTGCTCCACCATTATGATACAAATTTAGCAAAGACTCCTAGATGTGCTATAAAGGTGGATCTTATGAAGGCTTATGATTTGGTGAGATGGGATTTTGTGTTAAAAGTGCTTAGGCTATTCGACTTTCCTTTCATATTAATTGAGTGGGTTGAGGAATGTATTAAAACTCATAAGTATTCCATTACCATTAATAGGGAACTTACCAACTTCTTTGGGGGATCTAGAGGTCTTCGTCAGGGAGACCCCATATCTCCTTACCTCTCTGTGATTTTCATGGAGGTGCTCTGTAGGCTCCTCAAAAGGGTTGTAGCTAATCCTACATTCAAGCACCATTGAAGGTGCAAAGTTTTAAACCTAACCCACCTTTGTTTTGCAGATGATTTGATGATCTTCTGTATGCAGATGAGAAGTCCATTGGCCACCTTAAAAAGGCCTTGGATACCTTTTCTTCTTAGGTGGGTCTTGAAGCAAACATCTCCAAGAGTTACTTTTCTTCTCTGGGGTAAAAGTAGAGAAAAAGCATGGGCTTAAATCTATCTTTGAATTTCCCAAAGGCAAGGTCCCAATGAGATATATGGGGTTCCTCTTATTACCAAAAAGCTCTCCCATGCCGATTGCAAACCTTTAGTTGATAAGATCTTGGCTCGGGTCAACTCTCGGAAGAGTAAGTTTCACTCTTATGCGGGGCGAGTTATTCTCATAAAAGCCATTTGTTTTTAGCATTCAAGTTTATTGGTCATCTACCTTTATTCTCCCTTCTAAGGTTCATAAGGATATTGACGCTAAGTTGAGAGAATTTCTATGGTTTGGTTTTGATATGAAAAGTTCAAAGGCTAAAGTTGCTTGGGAGAAAGTTTGTGTTCCTTTTAAAGAAGGTGGCCTTGGCATTGTGAGAGCTAAAGAGTGGAATAGGGCATCCATGATGAGACATGTGTGGAACATCAATCAAGTGCGAAGCACTTCCATTTGGGTGGAGTGGATAAGAGCTAGTTTTTTGGCAAGGAAAAACTTTTAGGAGATCCCTATTCTGAAAGACATGTCATGGGCTTGGAAGAGTATTTTGAAGTTAAGACATGAAGCAAGAGATCATATTAAATTCATTATTGACAATGGAAAGACAATTCATGTGTGGCTTGACAATTGGCACCCTAGAGGCCTGCTCATTTGTAGGTATAGCAACCGCATTGTCTATGACTTGGGTTTGCAAATTTATGCCAAAATGAGTGAGTTATGTGATGGGACCCATTGGAAATGACCCATGGCCACTTTTTGGGACTTGATGGACATGAAAAACTTAGTTGATTTTGTACGTAATGGGGGGGGAAGACATGATTATTTGGAAACCAAACCCTAAGGGTACATTTTCATTCAAGTCGGCTTGGGAGGTGACTAGAGTGCATAAAAGATGGGTGGAGTGGTCTCACATCTTATGGTTCCCTAAAGCTATTACAAGGAACTCAATCATTGCTTGGATGGCTTGCAAAAATCGGCTACCAACAAAGGATAAGCTTATGAGGTATGGGATTGCTTCTTGTTTTTGTACTCATAGGCTTGAAACTTTGGACCACCTTTTCTTTGGTTTCAACTTCACCTAAGTCATTTAGAACCGAGTCCTTGAACTCTCTTCCCTTGGTTATGTTACCCGCCCTTGGAATGATTATGTCAACCACCTTGCTACTAGATGGAAGAAGAATAAATTTAAGTATTTACTTGGGAAGTTGAGTTTGGGAGCTATCATGTACTCTATTTGGTGAGAGAGGAACAGTCGGTCCTTTGGAGGGGAAAGTAAAGATGCTCTCACTATTCACAATTTCATCAAGTCCTTGGTGAGAGAAAGAGCTTTAGACCTTAGTAAGATTAAGGGGAACACTTATAATAAGAGACTTACTGAGAATTGGGGGCTTCTTAGATCCATCTTCAAAAGTTCCCATGGGAGTTGATGGTACAGGAGGATTTGTTATGATGGGTTCTTGGTGGTGTGAGATGATTTGGTTGGTGACATCAAGGCTTTTGGTAGTGCTAGACTTGGGTTGTGTTTTTGTACTCTATCATTATGTTGTCTGTAGGCTCTATGTGTAAATGTCCATGTTATGGATGCTTAGGCATTAAATTTTTATTTTGGAAAATTTTGAACCTAACCTAGGGCATGTCCTGTGGTAGGTTGGCTTCTTTGTATTCTTTTGGCTCCTCTTGGTTCCATTTCTTTGGTAAAAGGAATGGAAAAAAGAGAAGAATAGGGGTTGGCTTAGATAGCATCATTCTTTTGCACCTAACTCAGGGTTTGTCCTAAGGTAGGTTGGCCGCTTTTAAAGCCTCTTGTATATTCTTCTCTCGTTCTGTAAAAAGCTTACTTACCCTATATATATATATATAGACCATTATATAATCTATCAGTTCCATAATGAATATCATTTAAACTAAAAGACATCAATCATTTCTCAATCTCAAAATGATATCCATAATCATCCAAAGTGGACATATAAATAATATTAATCTTTGAAACAGTAGGAACATAATAACAATTCTCCAGTTCCATCATAAGGCCCAAAGGCAACGATAAATAATAAACTCGTATGGCTAATGTAGCAACTCTCGCTCCATTTCCAACATGTAGGTCCATCTCCCCTCGACCGAGCACTTTACTCTACCGCAGTCTTGCACATTGGTACAAATGTGAGAACCACATCCAATGTTAATGACCCAAGATGTAACAGGAGATAAATTTACCTCAGTCATAAACATACTTGAAGAAGAAGATGCATTCTTCTTCTTGTTTGCTAGGAAGGCCTTGCAATGTTTCCTCTAATGGCTAGGATTCCTATGATACCTACTTTATACTACTATATTCATAAAAACACATACAATAAAATAAAGGTACATTAATAAAAATAGTTGGGCCCAAAAGTTTTCTTTCATTTAATATACATATTCTTTACATAAAGTTAGTATCATTTACAAAAGTTCTCAAAAGTGTGGTGGACAGTGTAACTACTCTCCCTCACCCGCTGACATCCATCCGATTACATACTCACCTGGAACCTGCAAAAGCATAAAAACAACGCGGTGAGCACAACTAATGCTCAGTAAGTAAATCCTCTACTTGTCTAGCCCCGTAACACTTTCTCTTAATTCTTTCCTTACACTATTCTTTTCTCATCTCTATTCTCTTTCTGTTTCTGTTTCTCATATTCTTTGCTATACACCCTCTGGTGTATGTCACGGCCTCATCTTACCGGAGGCACGGCCGAGAACTCAACCCGCTCTTCGTGACTTACTCTTTTTCTCTTTCTGTTCTTTCTATTCCTTTGTTTCTCATTCTTACTCATTGGAATGTCACTGCCTCATCTGACCGGAGGCACGGCTAGGTGCTACCACTCTACGTGACTTCTACTCATTTCTCTACTGATCGGATTTGGTCATGCATGGATTCGGAACCCTTGGCCATGTGAGTGTACATTCTTTCTCTATATCTCTTGAATGTCACGACCCTTTCTTACCGAGGGCACGGCTGGAATCTCATGTTCCACTCTACGTGACGATCACGGCCCCATCTTATCGGAGGCACGGCTGGGGATCACAAAGCATCCACTCTCGTGACTCTACTCATCACTCACGGGTTCCCTATCGCACAACTTACTCTATTCTCTTCTTTAGCTCTTAGAGTAGCTTGTGCACAAGGTCTCTACTCTTTCTCTAGCTACTCATCATAATGTAGCTTATCTCTTAGAATAATTCTCTACTCTTTCTCAAGCTACTTCTCAATACACAATTAATTCATATGGATGGTTCATGCTCATTAATGCACTTAGGAAATGCCAATATGCAATGTTGCAATAAGTAAGGTTCATAACTCATTCTCATGCTTCTCTTAGGCATTTCATCAAACAACTCATGTGCATATAAGAACTCTTCTCTAACTACAACTCTATTTCTCTTTTTAACCATCCAAAAATGGGAATAAACTCCCTTCCATGGGCATAACCCCTATCATAGAGGAACACTCCCAAAATATATACTCAATCTCATTTAACTTCATCTCAACTCATAATACATCAACACTTCTTATAAAGAAAATATACCCAACAACACAATATGAATACTCATTCTCAACTTATTTTCTCAACAAGTAGACATATATCTCTACTCAATTTCTCAATAACATACATATAACATGCATACCTCATTTCTACTAAATCTCTGCTCAAGAGAATTCTCAAATCTCAACTTGGGTTGGGATTTACTTACCTTGTGATGATGTGATTCCACTAACACTTCTCTTTTCCTTTGGTAGAAGACTTTTCTCTACACCTTAAAACAATAACACATTAAGACCTCATCACCTTTATAGGTAAAATTCACATCTAGAGTTAGAAATCTTACCTTAGGATGACTTAGATCAATTCTCTACCAAGATCTAACTGAAAACCCATCAAAATCCTTGAAAGCTTGAAGGAGAAATTGAAAGGAAATGGAGAATGAAAGAGGCGGTGGAAGAAGACGAATGAATGGGTTTCTAAAGTTAAACCCTTATTAGCTCATATTTTCTCCATTCTTTCCCATCTTACCCTTACTCTTTCTTAAAATTCCACTTTTTCCCTTTTAATTCTTTATAAATGCACCCCCAATTAAACTATTCTCCATGCAATTTCCTTGCATTTCACTCCCCACTTTTCTTGCTAATTAGGGGTAGAATGGTCATTGTGCCCCAAAGGAAGAATTCTTTAGAAACTTCATTAAACTTTTTGTTAGGCTCGTCGCCGCGACGAAGACTATTTCTTCACCCCGGCGAAACTTCACAGATCCCACACCATGGGTTGCAGGGCCTCATCGCCGCGATGATGATTCTTCTTCGCCCTGGCGAAGACAGTAACCCCCAAATTCCACCAAGTCTCTACAATTTCAGGGCAACCAAACCATATTAACAATATTCCAAGTCAACAAGAGTAAAGTAACAGACATTAGGTACGTACTTCGAGTGGGGTGTTACAATTCCCACAGTGAGGACAAACATTCTTCCTTTCCATAATAATTCCTTCCAATGACTCTTGAGCCTTTTCATCGACACTTGAGTTAGCTTCAACTAATGTCAATGCCTCAGACATTTTCATGCCTAGCTTAGTAGCCTCCAACATATCCAAAAGCTTAGGAAGGGTTACATGTATGTTGCTAGATAGGGTTTACATAATGGAAATTAAAAATTAATCCCCAATAACAACCATGAGCCCTAGATCCTTATACCCAATTTACATGATTTGCATATAAAACAATATCAAACATAAAAGTTCCAAGTTTCATACTAGCATTTGGAGACTCCTTCTTGCAATACAAATCGCTCCCACTCTAAGACAAGAGTGAACTCTCGGTATCCACACAAAGATAGGACGACAATCACCTAGCGATTCGAAGTGCTAGCCAAATCCGCAAGGTTCAAGGATGAGTGCAAAATTTTTGCTTAAGAAAAATTCTCCTCCACAACTATGGGTGACCACGACTTGGGTGGAGAAAGAGAGAGAGAGAGAGAGAGGGCGGCTAGGGTTAGCAATTTTAGTGAATATGAATTCTCTTTCTATTTTGATTTTAGTTGCACTTAAATAATGCAAATCAAAACTCGAATCTATTATGGAATTGTAATCAACATATTCCATAAATAGATCAGTCACATATTCAATTACCATCACAAGGTAATTCCCACATGGCATTTTAAATTCATATTTAAATCTGAATTTTTATATTATCTTTATTAATATTAATATTATTAAATATATATATATAACATTTAAATATATATATTTAAATACATAATCTCACTAATTTTAATTTCCATATGAAATTAAATGTAGACAACAACCTTAACGAATTTAATTATACTGTGAGATTACCAAAATGCCCTTTCATCTTAAAAGATGAAAATACCCCTCTCACTTTTTTATCCTTAATCTATCTTCTATGTGTGTGACCTAAAGGCTCCTCATCATATCTGTTAGGAAACGATCTAACTTATGGCAATGGAAAACAAAAATTTTTAAGCACAGATCGTTCTCATTAAAGCTAAGATCAAGGCACAAATTATACAATTTATATGTTAAATCAAAATCTGCAGTAATATGAATGATCAGAGTAAAGTTTAGAGTTCATACGCACATTTGGAGACTCCTTCAAACTTGTCTTTGACTAGGTTTGCTACCGATTCAAAATAGAATCGAACCAGCGGCAATCTACACGAAGATAACCCAAAGAGCTAAAGAGGGATTTGCTAGATCCTCTTTAGCTTCAAGAATCAAGAAATTTTGATTCAACAAAGCAAGGGTGGCATGAGACTTGAGAGGGCTATGTGGGTTTTTCTTTTCTTTCAAAGAAAATGATTGAATGAATTCCCTTCTTTATTCACAAAACTTTGCACTTATATAGTGCTCACAAAACCCTATTCCATTAAGGAATAGGCTTGGGTTTCAACCCAAACAGCCCCTATGTCCAAACACTCCCAATCATGATATTTTAATTATAATTATTATTATTTTCAATTAAACTCAATTAATGTATTTATAGAAATACATTAACATTTAATTAATAATAACCCATTTAAATATATGTGTACATATAATTAAATATAATCTCACTTATTTAATTTTAATATCAAATTATATATAGGCAACAACCTCAGCAAATTTAATTGCACTGTGAGATTACTAAAATACCTTTTCGTCCTAAAAGACGAAAATGCCCCTTGCACAAACTGATTCTTAAATTATCTTCTATGTGTGACACTCGTAGGCTCCTCATCATATCAGCAGTGTATAGTATCGTGATTAACTCCAATTAATTATCTCACTACACGTAGACCAAGATTGGCCCCTAGCAAGGCATCATGGCCACCCGATGGATTCGGATTCAACGAAGTAGCTACCTGTCAATGATATGGTTACCATACAATCAAATCCTTTCGTCATCTGTTATCTCAACGAGACTAAGGCATAGAAATAGTGTCAACCTAAATTTACTCTCGATATATTTGTATTCAATTACTGGATCAATGACCAGAATAATGAATTGGATTGAGCAACACTCAATCCCACCATGATTACAGATTTATTGTCATTGTTGTTAACTGATTGCGCCGTGAGATAACTTCTCTCATACCCAAGAGTGATGAATCCTCTGTCGATTCACCATAGTCTTGATACACTCCTCGATGTAGCCAATCACACCATATTGACAGCTTTGAATAGAACTACATTGGGCTAGTGTCAAACTACATAGATCAGTGCACAAGGCGCTCCGGTGATCTCAAGTCTAAGGATCAGATGCACCACCATCGTTAGAGGATTTTTTCCATAGACACTGGGGTTATCATCTGGGTCAGTCCAGTGAACTTGCCTACAACAAGCACCCATGTGTTGCACCAGGTTATCACCCAACAACCTTGACAAGTGAGATATGTCACTACCTTTCAACAAGGTCATTCAACACTATGATAGCCTCACCGTATTATCTATACCTTTGGTTAGAATAATACTAGGGCTATGGACATTTCTAGAATGGCCACCATATGTGCTCATTGGATTCTCACTATGGGAATTTGAAACACTTGATACCCTCGTCATAGTTCTACCATTCTAGGGACATATATCAATACATACAACTATAGTTTACATGATATAGAAGATAATGCCTTTTATTAATTAATAAACATTATTACAAAGAGTCAATTCCACAATAATTGATTGGCTCTAAGGTACCTACTCCAACAATATCAACAGTGAGTAGTCTCGCAATTGACACAAATCAATCGTCTCACTAAACACAGACCAATATTGACCTCTAGCAAACATCATGGCCACTTGATAGATTTGGATTCAGCGAAACCACTTACCTATCAACGATATGGTTATTGTGCAATCCTATCCTTTCATCATCCATTACCTCATCAAGGTTGAGGTACAGAAATAGTGTCAACATCAGATATCCTTGATATCTTGATATTCGATTATTGGACCAACGATCGAAAATAGATTAGATTGAGCTACAACTCAATCCCTCTAAGGCCACAGATTTAATGTTATTGCCATCTATCAAATTGCTCAGCGAGATAATGTCTCCTATACCTAGGAGTGATGAATTCTCCATTAATCCACCATAGTCTTGATACAGTTCTCAATGTAGCCAATAACTACCGTTCTGATGGCTCTAAATAGAATTACATTTGCCTAGTGTCAAACTACACCAATTGGTGCACAAGGCGCTTCAATGATCTCAAGTCTGAGCATCACATGTACCACCATTCATTAGAGGATTTATTCCACAGAAACTAAGGTTACCATCTATGTGGAATCCTTTGGTGGGTTTGTCCAGTGAACTCGCCTATGACAAGCACCCATGTGTTGCATCAGGTTGTTAATAAACAACCTTGACAAGTGAGATCAGTCACTGTCTTTTGACAGGGTCATCCAACACTATAATAGCCTTACCACATTATTTGTGTCCTTAGTCAGAATAATACTAGGGCTACGGACATTTCTAGAATGACCACCATATGTGATCATAGGGTTCTCATTATCGAGATTTGAAACACTCGATACCTCATCACGGTTCTACCATTCTAAGGACATACATTATAACATACATTAAATACGACTTACATAATGTAGAAAATGCCTTTTATTAATTATAAACATTATTACAAGAGTCAACATTACAAAATGGATTGGCTCTAGGGCACCTATTCTAACATTATAATCAAACCTTCTACTGGAGGCTCCACCGATTTTTGATTGAAGAAAAATGCTTGCACTTCAAGAGGAGAAGTGAACCAATGGTGATCCACACAAAGACAAGAATACCTTCACAATCAATTTCTCTCTATAACTTTTAGCTTGGGAGGCAAGAATAAGCTAATCGGAAATAAGGGTTAAGGCCCCTTTTTATAGGCAAACCCTAACCCTAATATTCCCTTGGCATATTCCAAGAATATTCCCACTAAAATCCATTATTTATAAATAAATAATTAGACTTTACTAAGTGCCCAAGAAAATGTCGTTTTGGTATTTTACTATTATCGCTTTAATCATACAATAATAATTCACTATATAAAATGCATAGACAACAATATATTAATTTAAATAATGATAATTTATTCTTTTAATATGTATACATCAATATATATATTTGAATAAATATGTAATCTTACAAATTAAGATCAATATTAAAATCAGACGTAGGCAATAACCTTCCAAGCAACAACCTTTAGCAAATTTAGTTGCATCGTAAGAATTACCAAAATACGCTTTCACCATGAAATGAGGAAATTGCCCCTTACTCCAAATCTTCTTTGATTTGTCTTTTAAATGTGTGACCCATATGTTAGTAAACGACCCAGTTACGCAGCGGAAAACAAAAAACATAAACTTTATGGATCATTCCTTAGAACCAAGATCCGGGTACAAAAATCACAGTTTATATATAATAAACAAATCTGCAAAAATTAGTTCAAGGTTTGAGAAACCATACCCACATTGGAGGCTCCACCAATATTGTCTCTGAACGTGTTTGCTACCAATCCAAGTATAGGATCGAACCAAGAAGTCCACACGAAGACAACCACCAAGAACCAAGGAGGGATTTGCTAGATCCTCCTTGGCCTTAAGAAATCAAGAAGAAAAGGAGTATTTGATTTTTCAATCAAAAAGTGAAAGTGGCGTGAGAGTGAGAGTAAAAATGGGGTTGCTGTGTGTGTTTGTTTTAATTGAAAAATGAACTAAAAAACTTATTTAATTTCACACACACATTTTCTTTTATAGGCAAACTACATTGCCCTATTCCCACATGGAATGGGCTTGGGCTCCAACCCAAACACCCCATGTTGCCAAACACTCCCAAATTAGATATTTTATTTATTTCATCATTATTTCAATTAAAAAATCAATTAATATATATATTTAATATATATTAACATTTAACAATAATGATAATTTATTTAAATATATGCGAACAAATATTTAAACAGAATTTCACTTATTTAATTTTTTTAACAAATTAAACAAAGGCTAAGACCTCAGCAAATTTAATTGCACTGTGAAATTACCAAAATACCCTTTCACCCAAAAAGACGAAAACACCCTTCTTTCTTCTTGGCTCTTAAATTATCTTCTATGTGTGTGACCCATAGGCTCCTCATCATACCGGTAGTGTATAGTATCGTGATTAACACCAATTAATCATCTCACTTATACACAGACCAAGATTGGCCCCTAGCAAGGCATCATGGCCACCCGATAGATTCGGATTCAGCAAAGTAGCTACCTGTCAACGATATGGTTACCGTACAATTCGATCCTTTCATCATACGTTATCTCGACGAGACGAAGGCATAGAAATAGTGTCAACCTTCGGTTACTCTCGATATTATATATTCAGTTTCTGGACCAATGACCCGTATTATAATCTGGATAGAGCAACAACTCAATCCCACTGTGGCCACAGTTTTAGTGTCATTGCCATATACTGAATTGCGCCGTGAGATAACTTCTCCCGTACCCGGGAGTGATGAATCCTCTGTCAATCCACCATAGTCTTGATACACTCCTTGATATAGCCAATCACCACCGTACTGACAGCTCTGAATAGAACTGCGTTAGGCTAGTGTCAAACTGTACCAATCGGTGCACAAGGCGCTCCGGTGATCTCAAGTCTAAGGATCACATGCACCACCATTCGTTAGAGGATTTGTTCCATAGACACTGGGGTTACCATCCATATGGAATCCTCTGGTGGGTCAGTCCAGTGAACTTGCTGCGGTATATCCGCCTACAACAAGCACCCATGTGTTGCACCAGGTTGTCACCAAACAACCTTGACAAGTGAGATCAGTCACTGCCTTTCGACAGGGTCGTTCAACACTATGATAGCCTTACCGTATTATCTGTGCCCTTACTTCAGAATAATACTGGGGCTACGGACGTTTCTAGAATGGCCACCATATGTGCTCATAGGGTTCTCACTATCAAGATTTGAAACACTTGATACCCTCATCACAGTTCTACCATTCTAAGGACATATATCAATACATATTGCAATAATCATGATTTACGCGATATAGGATAAAATGCCTTTTATTATTGATTAATGAACATTATTACAAAGAGTCAATTCTATAATAATTGATTGGCTCTAGGGCATCTAATCTAACACTCTTTATCATATCGATAGTGGGTAATATCGTAATTGACACTCAATCAATTGTCTCATTACACATCAACCCAGATTGACCTCTAGCCAAGCATCGGGGCCACCTGATAAATTAGGATTCAGCGTATCAACTATCTGTCAACGGTATGGCTACTGTGCAATCAAAACATTTCATTATCTATTATCTCATCAAGGTTTTAAGTATAGAAATAACGTCAACTTCAAATATACTACCTTGATATGTTTGTATTTGGTAATTCAAACTAACAACTTAATTGAACTTGAGCACCAACTCAATTCCACTATGGCCACAGTTTTGCGGTCATTGTCATTTATCGAATTACTCAGTGAGATAAGTTCTCCTGTACCCAAGAGTGATGAATCCTATGTCGATCCACCACAACCATAGTGTACTTCTCAATGTAGTTAATCACTCCCGTATTGATAACCCTAAATAAGACTACGTTAGGCCAACGTCAAACTATATCGATATTTACACACGACGCTCTAGTGATCTCAAGTATAAGGATCACATGTACTACCATCCGTTAGAGGATATATTCCATAGACATTGGGGTTACCATTTACAAGGAATCCTCTGGTTGGTCAGTCTAGTGAACTTGCCAACTACAAACACCTATGCGTGGCTCCAAGTTGTCACCAAACAACTTTAACATGCAAGATCTGTTGCTATCTTTCGATAGGATCGTTCAACTATATGATAGTCTTACCGTATTATATGTGCCCTTACTTTAGAATAATAGTAGGGCTACGAACAATTTCTAGAATGGTCATCTAATGTGATCATAGGATTCGTACATTCAAGATTTAAAGCACTTAATACCCTTGTCACAATTCTATCATTTTAAGGACATATATTATAACATATCCGAAATACGATTTACATAATATAGTTAGACATAATATAGTCAAATTTCCTTTTATTAATATCAACACATTTTCACAAGTAGTCGAATACTACAATTTGATTTGTTTTAGGGCACCTACCCTAACATGATCTACAAGAATCCTGTGGAACCCCAATTTCCTTGATTCCATCATATTATTGCCTTTATCATTTTAAAGTTGGTTATGTCATTGACATACGACTATATTGTTTGCCAACTGTCGTCGAATGCCTAGGATCAGCCAATCAACTAACTTTTGTTTTTAATTTGTTTCTAAATTATTTGTGAATTATTTCAATATATTTTTATTATTTTATTTATTTTTTGTTATTCGGGCCAGCTTACGTGCAGCTCGACTAGTTCCTCGACTTCGTACAAGTTTTCTGAAATAGGGCAAGCCCTACGTTTCATTGCCAACAATTTTAGTAACCTTTCTTTTGATCTGAACTTGAGACCATAGGGGGAGCAAACCCCTTGGCCCCAAGCCTTTACCACTCGGCAAACCCATTGTTGGTTTATTTTAATATTTATTAAATACTTATGAAAATTATAATTATAATTATAAAAAACTTAAGAAATAAAATATGTTCTTCTTAGTAATTTACATGTAACAATAATTTGAAAATTATATTTACCAAACACATATTGATAGATTTTGCAACTCAATGCAACTTTAGAAATAAGATTTACAAATGCATATTGTTTGTGCTAAAAAAAATTATCTAGACAAATGATGTTGCTTGAGAGGTCTGCTGATAGGAGATTCGCTCAAACTAGGAGATACTTTCAAACCTTACAATCAGTTAAATAAGATTCGCTAACGTTAAGGGGTGCCCTAGGGTTTTTGATGCGACCTTTCCAATGCTTAAGTCATATATTTAGACAAAAAATAGTTGAGAAAAGGAGTTTTATGTGTGTAAATTGTGCCTACCCTTGCTCCCTCCATTGCGCCCCGCCCCCTCTCCCCCCCCCCCCCCCCCCCCCTTTCTTGCGGAAATGATATAACTTTTGTCCCCTAAACATGAGGAAGATCTTAAGGGTTGTGTTGCCATGGTTTTGATGGCATAGTGGAGCTTACGAGTGTAATTGAGCCGCGTTTTGGGCTAATCTAGCTCGACTTGATTGTTATAGTGTTGAGCTCAAGTTCGAGTTTCAACTTGGCAAGCTTGAAAAATCAAACCTGAGCTCGAGCTCAACATTATAAACGAGTACTCGAGCTGGGGGAAGCTCAATCGGGTTTGGGTATGTATTATTTTTCCATACATTTTCTCAACAACCAAACAAGGCCTAGGTAGGCAAACAAAAGAACTAAATAATACAACTAAAACTGAAAAAGAAAGTTTGTTTCAAGAAAGAGATTTTTTTTTTTTTTTAATTGTAAGAGAAGAGAATGAGAGAATGAAACCTTTTGGATTTTAAACTTAAACTTCATCTTTACATTTTGAAACTAGTAGTTCTAGAAAAGGCTACTCAACGTCACTGCTCCGTTGCTACAGAAAATATAATACCGAATTGGACTTGCAGTAGGTGAAGGGTTTGAAGTTACAACAGTTTGAACAAGAAGCCATCATGAGTAGCAAAGAATGGAGCAAACACTAAAGACTCCACTACCATGAGCTTGAAACCTTGAAACTATTATGCAGAAATAAAATCTAGCTAGAGCCTAGGGAAGCATAAGGATCCTAGCTTAGATGTCACACTAAACGAACCAAGCAAAAGACTCACCCAAGACAAGTGACAACTCACAGCCAGGTGTCGACAAACCTCAATGCTCGTTGCAACACCTAATGAGTCTATCAAGCTACATGGGCACCATGTGCAATACATGGTTTAACTAGCGACTACTCTTCGACAAACTCCAGTTAATCACAATTGTAACTAGGATTAAACATAATAATGCCTTGATGATCTCGATCGCCCAAAACTTGTCAATGCCGATAGTAATCATTTTGTTGACGCAGGCACACTCACAGCCGCCGTTACAAACTCCTATAAATACCATGATCAAAACCCTTGAAAGAGAGGCAAATAGAGAATATAAAGAAAGTATATTGCGTATCAACTGTAATCACATTCTTTGTATCACACATCTCAATAAAAAGAAACAATGGACATAGACTCGATTTTTTGGCCGAACCACTTTAAAAAGCTCACCTCTTCATTTATCATTTTTATATCATCATCACCTCAGACTCCGACCTTGTCCAACCCATATGCGCCCATCTTTGCTAGTTCTTAGGTATCACGCACTTATCTTGCTAGGTTCCTCCTGTGGTCAACTGAACAACTTTGGTTGACACGTGTTCAAGACTTCAAGTCTCGACATTTTGGTCGGAACGAGAATTCGCATCAACATAAACTTTGAAAGAAAAGAGAAGAAAACAAAACCTTGAAACTTTTAAGGGAGAGAAAAAATATTTTTTTTTAAATTTGTAAAAGAAAATATTTTTTTATCACTACAAGAAGAAGTACTTTTTGCAACCAATTTTTTTGCAACTAGGCAAAAATAGTTGTAGATACCCCACATTTAGTAACTAAATTCCAATTAGTCAGCCAAATGGAATAAAATTCTAGGGCCCATTTATCCCAGCCTTTAGCGTCTAAAATTAATATTTTGCGACTAATGTGATTTGTTGCCCAAAATATCATATCAGCGACTAATTTATTTGGTTGCCAATTCTTGCGCAAACATAATTGGCAATTACAACAAGGGATTCTGCAGCTAAAATTATGGTTACAGAAAATAATTATTTGCAACTATTGAATAGTTGCTAAATTAGATGCAAATATTTATTAATTAATTTATAACTATTTTTATTAGTTACAAAATAATACAATTACTGAAATATCCAAGCTTTTGACAATAATTACAAAGGGCCCAAGGTACATTTGGCAAGTTATTTTGTGTATATTACAACTAGTTGCAAGAACTCATGTATAGCAACTAAAATGTATTTAGTCGCTAAAAGTTGATGAATTTTTTTGAACCCAACTTTTCCGGTAAAATGAAAAAATATTATTTTAATTTGTGACTAAAATTACTATTGTGTAACTAATTATTTAGTTGCAAATTATCTTCTTTTGACAACTAAGATTTTAGTTGCCAAATGTATGGTAAATTTTGAGCGCCCCATGTTCTTGCTTGAAATAAATTGAAATTTTGGGTATGTTATTTTGGCAACTAAAGTTATAATTGTTAATAGGATTTTTTTGCAACCAAAATGTTAGCCACTAAATATTGTTTATTAAAAATAATATATACTACTAATAACCAAAATCAATTTTATTGTTTGATTCTACTTTTGCCGCCTATATTACCATCTCTTTGATTCTACTTTTGCCGCCTACATTATCCCATTGAAGGTAACTTTTTTTTATTTTTATGTCAAAGCTCATTCTTTTACAGATGATATTTCAATTTTATTGTTTGATATTCAATCCGTTTCTTCACAACATTTGCTTTAATTTGTTTAAGCATCTGTTGTTAGTGACGTTCCTAAATGGGTGGCTTTAACTTCGTAATGGGTAATTTGATTTTTGTCTTCTCTTTCATCTGACATTACAATGGCTATTATAATTGTAATGAGTGCTTTAAATTCGTTTATTGTTACTAATAATCGAATGGTGTTTGATTTTATTTTTGTCTTCTCTTTCATCTGACATTACCATTTTTTCCCTAAAATTTTTGTTTAACCGCTATTTCAATCATTTGTACAAACCCTCATAGTTGACCTCCTTCCAGCACTGGAACAACATTTCTAGTTTCTACCACTCTCGTTCAGTAGACAACGACTCGCTCACTGGCTCTGGCGCTTATTCCGTGCCTATTTCGACAGAGATTGTTAACTTCGGTGAGTTTTGGCGAGACGTATCTCAAACACCCAAATATAGCCGTGTTTAGAAAAATGTAGAAACTGAACCTAACTGGGAACTGAACCAGTTTTTTGTTTACTTGGGAAACCATTCGATTGTGGTCCACAAAAATACAAAAAACTAAATTTCTAATTTAAAAAAAATAAAATAAAAAGTAAACAATTTTTCCTTAAAATTTAAAAAGTAAACAAATTGAAAAGTCCATAAATCCTTACAATTAAAGAAAAACAAAACCCCAAACCTGGTTTTAGGGTAACATAAAAAAAAAAAATAAAAAAAAAAAAAGAAAGCAATTTTGCACAGAAATTTTCAAACTTAAAATTAAAAAAAATTAAAAAGAAGTAAACCCACTTATACAAAACCGCAAACTAATTTGACCTAAAACGCAAACACTCTCCACTTCTCCACTCCGTTCGCATCTTCTCCATTTTTTCACGCCACATATAAAACATTACAAAATCCTACTGCTTTATTTTTGAACCCAGAAAAAGAAGGCAGAGAGTTTTTAGAGATTAAAAATAGGTGATGAATCTTAAAGATTGGTGTGTGTATTATACAATAATGTTGTTGTTGATGAAATTCCGTTTCTATTAAAACCAACAAAGGCTGATTTCTTCAAGAAGAAAGATCCAAAAAGTGCTTCTTTGCTTCTGAAACCAAAATGAAGGCCAGGAATTTGGTGTTGCTGATGTTATGTGTTACGGTTATATCTCCTATTGTTCTTTATACTGATAGATTCTCTGCCTCTTTCAAGGCTTCTTCTTGTATCTTCTCTTCTTCTTCGTCAATTAATTTGTTTTCCCATCTCAATTTCATACCTTGTTTCTTCTTCCTCAATTAACATTTTTCTGGGTTTGTTTCGTTTTTGCAGCTAGAAACCAATTTCTTGAAGATCTTTCAGCTTTTGTAAGTTTTTTCAACTTTCCTTTTTCACCACTTGTCTTTCAAACAAGATAAGATATTAAAGTTTCAATCTTTCTTCGTTTTTTCTCTTCAGATTGTCGGTGGTGATGCCAGCTATCTAAATCCTCTTCCCGAGGTGCTTGTATGTTCATGGGTTTTTTGTTTAAATAGTTTCTTACTTATAAAGCTCAGGTCTTTATATATTAGAAAAAGGTGTGTCAGGATGTTTGAGTTTCTTACTCATAAAGCTACATCCTGACACAGGAAGCCATAGTTCTTCCTCCATTCGTGGCTCTAGCAATTCGTCCTAGACCTGGTGTTTAGGAATATGTTCGTGTTAATGTATATGAACTCAGTGTGGATCACTTGAGTGTCGCAGAATATCTTAAATTCAAAGAAGAACTCGTCGATGGATAGTAAGGAATCGATCTGTTTTATAAATGATAAATCTTGACTACTATTTTGAATCTCAGAATTTGGTTTTTGAGAATGCCTTGTTTTTTCAAATCATGTTTGATGGTGATTGGAGTTGCATTTTCAAAAGGAATGACAATTTCAGTTTTGAGATATGAGGACTTTCCTTAATAAACAGCTTCTAAAAAGGGTGCAATGTTTGTGTCGCTTCATGTCTCATTTCACTTTTCTTTTTATTTCATCCGCAATATTAGAATTTGGACGTTTCTTTGTGCCAGGTCCAATTAAAACTATGTGCTTGAACTTGATTTTGAGCCATTTAATGCAACATTTCCTCGACCAACAAGGTCATCATCCATTGGCAATGGGGTTCAATTCCTCAACCGTCATCTATCATCAATTATGTTTCGCAACAAAGAAAGCTTGGATCCTTTGCTTAATTTTCTTCGTGCGCACAAGCATGATGGGCATGTAAGTTTACTTGAGCTTTTGGCTTTTACTGAATGTAGAGACTATATCTCTTGTTATTGTATGTATATTCAACCTGAAGCCTATGCCTTTTTTAGAATGTATTGTTAAATAATGTATTGCACAGTGCTATATTGATATTCTTCCAAAAAAATATTTGTTTTACATCTGGCTTCTTACCAATTTCAAATATAGATGACAATGAAAGAAGAGTTAATTGTTAATTTCAAAGGCAGACAATGAAATCGATATTTTGAAATTTTCCATTATATTGTCTAGGCGATGATGCTGAATGATCGGATACAGAGCATGTCCAAACTACAGTCTGCTTTGGTGAGGGCTGAGGAATACCTTTCTAAGCTACATCTTGACACACCTTTTTCTGATTTTGAATTTGAGTTTCTTACTCATAAAGCTCAGATCTTCAATAAATGCTTGATTGATCTCTTTATTTGTGTATATAAATATTATATATGGCTCACTGCTATATCTTTTTGGTTGTATTGAAGATTTTGACTTTATGGTGAACCTATCTAGATTAGATTAATCAAAATTGCAATCTTGCTTTTCTCTTTTTTTGTTTGTAGTGGAGTTCTGTCATCTGTTCCCTGTTTCTTTTTCATTGGGAAGCCTGAGCAGTTGTCTGTATACTGGAAACAGGATGAATGCTGTTATAAACTTTCCATTTTTTTTTTCTTATTCCTTGCTGCTTCTCCGACACACACGCTGATGTGCTCCCAAAGTCTAGTGTTTGCAGACCCTATGTACACATGATATTGAACCAAAATGGTTAGCGTGGACTTTTTCTCAATATTGAGTCAGCCTGTGCTTATTGCAGAGTAGTTATGCTCACTTGGTGACAAATGAAATTCATTGATAACATTTGGTTTTTCCATGAAGTTTCAACTTTAATGGATTGATTGCTTCATATTAAGATGATAATGTCCGATCCAAATGTGTCATTGCACTTGCATGTATATTTTCATTAATGATAAAATATTCAATCTACTTGCCTTTCTTCTTTTCCTTGGCCGTCCCGCTGGCCCTTCACCGCCAAGTATGGTTATCTCTACCCTTAAACTAACTGTATGATCTTGTTAATGAACGGAAGTAATGTAGATTTGCTAAGAACTTTGGTTTGCACTAATATTGCAGGAAATCATAAGAATAGAGAATGAACACCCGGATGATAGCCAATGTATTGTCAATGATAGAGTGGAAGGTCGTCTTAAGGTTACCAGAGCATTTGGAGCTGGATTTCTGAAAAAGGTTTGTCGTATATCCTTTGTAATAACTATTTTGTTGCAAGGATTTCTGATAAAAAGTAATTCTGGTTGATAATTATTACTGTTTGGTGATTTGTACATCATGGTAGCATATATCTTCGTTATAGGTGCTCATTGCTTGCTATGTTCTAGTAAATTATATCCTCATGAATAATATTCATCACTACGGTATATGGACAAGACACATTGGCTTTTACAGATAATGCAGTGTATAAATTAAAATGTTGTCATTTTTGGATATCTTTTAAAAGTGTTGTGATAGAGGAAATGCTGTATATAGCATTGGAAATGATTCAAGTTGCAGGTCACCTTTATCAGTGCATAAAAATATCATTTCTGTTGTATGCTGTGTCATGTGAGCCAACCGAATATCATTACTGTACTTATTTTTTTCATGTTTCAATATATGTGTCCTTGCTCTAACAAACCACAAGAATATCATTACTGATTTTGCTAATGCTTCACTCATTTATGCATTCTTGCTCTTACAAAACCACACTTGAGCATTACACTTATGTTTCATTTTTTTCAATTGATGAAGTTCCCAGTGTATTGTTTTATCCAATGGTGTGTTTTAAAAACTTGCTCAATGATATCATGGCATCTTGGTGCAGCCCAAGTTGAACGATTCATTATTGGAAATGTTTCTAAATGAGTATATTGGAACTGCTCCATACATATCCTGCACGCCTTCTCTTCATCACCATAGACTCTACCCAAGAGATCAATTTTTGATCCTCTCATCCGATGGCTTATATCAGTATCTGACCAATCAGGAAGTGGTTTCAAATGTTGAGAGTTTCATGGAGAAGTTTCCAGATGGTGATCCTGCACGGCACCTAATAGAGGAGCTGCTCTTCCATGCAGCTGACAAAGCTGGTAAAATGTTCTTTCTTCTCTGCTTATTTCTTTAAATTCTAATAATCATCTAATTGTACAAAATGTGGAAAAGTAATTATGAGATTTAACCTCTGAAAGTAAGGGTGTTTCTTCCACAGTAAATAGTATCAAAGCTTTTTCCATGTCAAAATTAAGCCATTTGTCAACTATTTCTCAATGTAAACGTTCTGACATAATTTTTAGTCATTTTCTTCTGCATTGCAATAGGTAATTTCTTGAGTTATCTTCCTAATATTATTAACGTGATGGCTCCAACAGGATTGGTTTCGAGCAATTTATTCATGGTTATCTGACTAATTGATTATGCATTGACTTATTAATTATAATTTATATGTAATTATTTAGTTTCTTGCTTGACTTATTGATTATGCATTGAATTGATGGCAGGAAAAAATGATACAGCTGCAACATGAAACACAACTAGGGGAAAGTGAAAAAAACAGATGCAGAAATATGTGAGGAAGTTCTGGGTAAAGCTTCTGGATATAACCAAAATTTTGCATTTTCACAGACTCAACATCATGATACTACAGCATAAGCAGAGTTAAGTGCATAGTGCGACAACAACAACAAAATAAGATTAAACAGTTGGAGGAGCAACTCATCTTATTTGATCAACAAAAAGAGAAATTAAAAAGTCTTGAACAACAATAATTTATCCTGTTGGAGATGATGAAGCAGTTAACTATAGCCCTTGAACTACAACAATATGATAAAGCTCCAACTCGACAGCCATTGCCATCTCCAACTGATGAAGACTCGTCCTCATCAACTATAGCTATTTCAAAAACCTCAACTGGTGACACTTGAGATGCTAACAATATTGATGGTTAGTTTTTTATTGTATGGGTAGTAGATATTTTGACATGGGGGTAGGACCATCTTTTTAGGATTGTTTGCATATATCTGTTAGATGNGTGATCAAGCATCCAAAAGTCATTAAGCAAAAAGATAAACACTCAATCATAAAATTAAAACTCAAAGTAAATCAATTCATATAAATTTGAATCATTGTATCAAAGATTACATCAAACCCTAGCTAAACAACTCAGTTCATACTTAAAAACGAAATAAAATTACAAAAACAAACTGAATCAAGATTTATCATTGAAAAACAAGCAAAAGATGGAGAAATCTTCCCTAATTTGAAGCCCAAATCTTCAATAACCTTTTCCTTACATGAGCTGCCTCCCAAATGACGAACCAAGCCTGTTTTTATTTTCTTTTTGCTCTAATTTATACCTCTTTCACTTAAGGACCAAGCCCTAGCAAGCCAAAACGTGTCATTTTATTTTTACATTTGATGCAGATTTCGCCGCGGCGAAAACGTTCGGGCAAAATTTGAGCATGATAGAGTCTGAATCTGAAGAAGTGTTAAACATATGAATTGTATCCCTTTAAATAATCTTTCTACTAGTTCAAGAATCAGCACAATCCGAGGTCTACAGCTCAAGTTATGGCAAAAAAACTGAAGCACGTCCAGATACATTTTTCTTCAGTTCCCAGCGTATCGTTCACAACTTCAAGCCAAGTTTTCGCCCTTGTCCAGTCAGAATTAGGAAAAACCCAAAACATGAAAGTTATAGCTCTTCTCCTTAGCTTTCCAAAGCTTCTAAATTCAGGTCATTCCGAGTTTTCAAGCTCAAGTTAGACAATATACGCTCAAAACTGTCATTTATGCTAAAAATCATCGTTTAGGCCTAGCAAGACAAATTAATAGAATTAGGTAGCAATTATTGCCCAAATTGTATGAAAAGTATCCTAAATCCTATCAAAATTCAATGTAAAATCATAGTATAAAATATGATTATCAAATACCCCCAAACTTAAGATTTGCTCGTCCTCGAGCAACAAGGAATAAAAACTCAAAGAAAGAAAAGCAACAAGCAACCAAAAACACAAAACAACAAAACTAAAAATGAACAAACAAAAATTAGACTCAAACTCAACACAAGAATTGCCTAGAATTTATGCAAGTCTCTAAGGTTGTTGAAAAATTATTACTAGAAAATGTTCAACACTCCAAGAAGTTATAAGTTGCATCGACTATCTTTCTCTATTAGTCTCTTGAGTAGGTGATCCTCACTTNCCACCATCAGATTCGTTGGTACCTATACATCAAAACCCCATGATTCCAACTTTGATTGGCCGTCGATAGTCGTTGCCGCCACCACTCACCAGTCTCTTCGTGCGACAGGGGTGTTTTAGATATATTTCAAACCTTAATGGAGTATTTAGGGGTGTTTTGATGAATTTTAAACATTTAGGGACTAAAAATTATTTTATAAAATACGGTCTAACCGACTGATCCAACCGGTCAAACCGAAAACTGGATCCTTGAACGGGTCATTGTCCGATCCAATTTTTGAAACATTGCATATAATATTATAAAGCGTATTTAAAATTATTTTTTCCAAAATAGCCTAAAAATTATTCTTAAACACATATAAAATTATCAAACTTATTCAAAATTATTTTCCAAAAATGATTAAACTTAAGTTATAACCAATGTTCTGAAACGAGAGGCGACACATTCAAGCGACCGGGTCATGGTTCGGGCAGTTGGATTGGTTCGACCGTCGGGTCGAACCAATGACGTCATGATGACATCAGTAACAAAACCCTGTCCGATGTTTAAAAGTTCTTATAATGAAAACCTGCTTCTTATAACAATCTCTAAAATGAAAGACGGAAAAGAAGAGAAAGCAAAAAGAAGTAAAGTGGTCCTAAATTAAACGTTACTGTAGGCACTAGGCAGACTAATATACTTCTAAAATGTTAAATTCACCGACACATGGACACTCGTGCTGGCTTAAACGGGCCAGATCCCACAACCAAAAAGCTACATCCATTCATTCAAACTTAGTTTATGATAACTTGGAAATTTAATTTTACATATGTTTTTTATTTTACTTTAAGCAAATTTTGTTCTGCAAAATGAATGAAGAAATTCTTAAGAAAAAGATGAGTTTGAGATGAAATTTTAAGAAGATGAAAATGGGAAATCTTTCAAGAGGAGTAAAAATATGATTCGAAAAAGGCAAAAGATTAAAAGTGAACATTTTATGTTACAAATCCAAGCTGCAAGGAAGATTTCCAAATACTGTTTCAGACTTTTCAACCAAAATTTCCCAACATTCCCACACTTTCTCAGCAACCAAACAAAATTCAATCACCAAAACCTAAAATTAACCATTCTCAACCATTCTTCTATCCAAACTGAACCAAAATTCCCAGGTTCACCAGCGTTTTTCCAATAATCAAACACAATTCACCCACCAAAACCCACAATCAAACGCAACAAATAGAAGAAAAAAAAATCTCAATTTTGGAAACCCAAAAAACCATCAATGTGACATAACACAACATGGAAACAATAAATTACAATCAACCAATCACAAAATCACAACAAGATCTAAAAGAGACAACAAAAACAAAAAGGAAGGAGAAAGAGAAAGAGAGATCTTGCAGAAGCTCTTCAAGTTCGTTACTTGGCTGAATAATAAAGCTCGAAGTCAAAGATCAGAACTTGAAGGAAGACGCAAACGGCAGCTCGCAGACGGCAGATGTGAAGGGGTTGAAGTCGAATGAAGTAGAAAGAGTTAAAATTGTTTTTAAGTATCTTGAGTCTAGATACTTATTAGACTGGATTTGCTGCCTGTCCGATTGGACTGGCGGTTAGATACAGTAACGCCGGTCCAAAACGGTTCAAAACGGTCCAATGTTACATACCAAGTTTTTAACCTTTGCGAACAGGAAATGTGAACAAAACCTGATTGGATCGGTTGGACCGGCTGGTCTGGTAATGTGTGTTTCTTATAACATGCAAATGTTGTAAGTATACTAGTCGCACAAAGTAATAAAGTGATGAGTGAGTATCGTTCCCAAGAGGATAGTGTTACTAAGTACCGATTTCCCGAATTTAAGTCCTAATTAAAGCAACAATAAATTGGATTGATGGAAAATTAACAACTAAAAACAAATTAANTTGCATATAATATTATAAAGCGTATTTAAAATTATTTTTTCCAAAATAGCCTAAAAATTATTCTTAAACACATATAAAATTATCAAACTTATTCAAAATTATTTTCCAAAAATGATTAAACTTAAGTTATAACCAATGTTCTGAAACGAGAGGCGACACATTCAAGCGACCGGGTCATGGTTCGGGCAGTTGGATTGGTTCGACCGTCGGGTCGAACCAATGACGTCATGATGACATCAGTAACAAAACCCTGTCCGATGTTTAAAAGTTCTTATAATGAAAACCTGCTTCTTATAACAATCTCTAAAATGAAAGACGGAAAAGAAGAGAAAGCAAAAAGAAGTAAAGTGGTCCTAAATTAAACGTTACTGTAGGCACTAGGCAGACTAATATACTTCTAAAATGTTAAATTCACCGACACATGGACACTCGTGCTGGCTTAAACGGGCCAGATCCCACAACCAAAAAGCTACATCCATTCATTCAAACTTAGTTTATGATAACTTGGAAATTTAATTTTACATATGTTTTTTATTTTACTTTAAGCAAATTTTGTTCTGCAAAATGAATGAAGAAATTCTTAAGAAAAAGATGAGTTTGAGATGAAATTTTAAGAAGATGAAAATGGGAAATCTTTCAAGAGGAGTAAAAATATGATTCGAAAAAGGCAAAAGATTAAAAGTGAACATTTTATGTTACAAATCCAAGCTGCAAGGAAGATTTCCAAATACTGTTTCAGACTTTTCAACCAAAATTTCCCAACATTCCCACACTTTCTCAGCAACCAAACAAAATTCAATCACCAAAACCTAAAATTAACCATTCTCAACCATTCTTCTATCCAAACTGAA